>NW_024344370.1:2628946-2665605 GCF_902729225.1 Pteropus medius | reverse complement strand
TTTTTTTTTTTGTTTTTTGTTTTTTAAGACCACAGCAAAAGCAGTTGACCAGTATTATCCACACTGCCTTCAGTAGAGTGACTGCATTCAAGCTTCCCTTCCCTAAATCTCTAACTAGGCAAGTCTTTTAACTTCTGTGTCTTAGGTTGTCTTAGGTTAAATGAATTCTTAGAAATGAAGCTGAAAATGGAGCTCATGGGATTTCTCACTCCAACTGACTATCTAATCACCAGATCAAATTTCTTCCACTCATGAAGAACAATTTCCAATACTGACACTTTTTTGGGTTTATTTACTTAAAAAATCTCTTCTGACAACAAAGGAAATGTGCTCATTTTTTTAAATGTACCCATTACAGAAATAGCTTGTGTAGAAAATGGGAGTTCCTTAACTCCAACTTCCTTGAGGTAATAATGGGGAAGTTGGATGAAACATTTAAATTTTATATTTTTATAAGCTATAAAGCAACAATGTATACAACTCAGAGTGTTGAATTCACAGTTTCTGCTGATCGAATATCTCGTATGACAACTTCTGACAAAACAGCACCTCTTTTCGAGCTTGAGATCTGATCTTGTGTGGTTAGCTGTTCATAGTGGGATTTTTCTGCCTTCTACACAGGCAATTTGTCTTGTGATCTGGTCTGTTAGCACTTCTCTAGAACTCGTTAAGATTAATCACAAACTTTGTTAGACTTAATTTTTTTTGTTTGTTTTATTTTACTGATTCTGTGGTGTCATTGTTAGGGTATATAAAATAATATTTGGGAAAATTCCTTCAGAGGCCAGTGTCTTCTTTTGATGGCCTTAGTGTTAGTCTTGGGCCTTACATAGCAGGTTGTTATTTATTAGCCTGTAGTTATTTAGAGCTAAGTCTGGTGAATATATTTAATTGTGTTGGATCCTTTCTAGAGTCCATGAAAGATGAGTTCAATTCCATCGCATTTTGAGGCTGCAGTTCTTATGTCTTGTCATCTGACCTTGTAGATATTTCCAATAGAAGAATATTTTTTATAAATGGAAAGTAAAATTATTTAGCCATGACAGTATCAATTGGAATATTGCCTGTCTTGAAAATTTTTAAGGTGATATGTTTGAACTCTTAGTTTGTAGCTCATTTGTTGAAAAATCAGTCTTCTTGTTGTAATTTAGAACTTCTCATTGCTTTGACACTTATAAAGTGATTAATAAATGTAAGACGATGATCATTTACTCTGAGTGGATAGTTTAGCAACAAGTCTCCTTCAGGAGACTAGTTAATCTATCCCCCAGGAAGAACTGAGGCGGGGCAGTGTTTCCTGCTTTTCTGGTGGGCTTTCCTTTTACTCCAGGTCTTCTAAAAGGGTGCAAATCGCTTCAAAACAGTCATCACTCTCCCTCAATGTGTGGCCTCAGTTGTTTGCACTAATCTCCCCCTCCCTATCTTGTTTTGTTTTATTTTGTTGTTGTTGTTTTTCCCCTCTGTAAAAGGGGAGTACAGAGAATTTGCAATTTACCTCCATCCTCTGCCCTTCCCTTTCTCTCCTGTACCCTGGTTGGATGGTGGGCTAAGAAATGAGGAAGAACCTTCAATCCTGTGCTTTGTTAGGAGCTCTGATGACTAAAACTGTTGGAACATTGCTAAAATGAGTTTTGGAGACTTTCCCTACTCTTCCTGCCTGCCATTTCCACAGATTACTGATGACTGGCTCTGTTGCCAAATAAGACTGCTATTAAGCTTCAAATTTTCACCCTTTTTATCAAGTTTGACTTACTATAATAGTTGCAAAATTTAGTAGTAATGCAATTACTGTTCTTATAGCAAAAGTCAACTTCATGCCTGCCGCATTCCATCTCTTGGACTGAAGACAAAGTAGTTTGTGCGGATGGTGCACAGCCCATTGGGCTGTAAGCATTAATGTCTGCAGCAGCAAGAAAACTCAGGGCTTTTTGACCTGAAGCAGTTATCCAGCCAATGTAATACTAAGCGTTAAGTATTACTTCCTTTAGAATGTGGGACATTTCGTAACTAAACAAATTTGTAACGGAGGAGTAACGTGCTTTTGTAAAAACCTGCAAATCTATGTTTGCAACGGATAAAATGAATGTTAGAACATTTACAGTTTTTATGGAAAGCCAATGACAATTTTAGGGTGATTAGTGGAGGAAAATGAGGGCAACAGACTTTTGTTAAGTGACTTCATCTGAAGTTCATGCTGGTATTGCCGTCTCCTATGTGCTTAAGTTGAAAGCAACTTTGTGTTCAGGCCGTTTAACAATGATGGTGAACAGAAATTCAAAGAGAACTGCATGCAGACTGTCAAAAATTAGTGGGAATTAGGACACGTTTATATATACATATAATATGAAGCACCTTATTTTGTATTTCACAAATTCCGATATAAGTTTTACGTTTAATGGACCAGGAATGCTGTTGCCAGGATATAATAATAAAAATGATCAGATCATTTTAAGAAACTAAATTTATGTAGAAATAATTTCTAATTGATTCTCTTACATTAAAATAAAGTGTTTCTCAGACCTCTGATCAGCCACAATACCGAAATGACCATGTCAAATCAAAACATAGAGTGGTGATGCTAAATTTCTTCTAATTAATGATGACATTTTATTTCGTTAATATAAGCTTTAACATTTTAATCTAAGGGCAGAAAAAAGAGTAAAATATTGAAAGTCGAAATCTCTGGAGCAGTTTACAAACATTTGGGGGAAAGGGAAAACAAAGATGAAGCACAGGGACTGGGAAAAGGTTTCAGTGTTACTCTTGTTCACATGACAGAGCAGCAGTCAAAATACACCCCTGTGATTTGTCGCATCTGGTAGAAATGCTGCAGTAGCTAAAGGGACGATCTCTGGCTTTGGTGAAGAAATGAGTAAACAAGACAGTGTAAAGAGAAAACCCTGGTTAGTAATTAGAGACCAATTCCCCAACCCCTAAAATGAGTTCTAGCTTTGCGCGATGCCAAAAATAGAGAGGTCAAAAGTCTTAGAGAACTTTTGTTATGAAGGGTGTTTATTTTGTATTTTTTAAATTTTGGATGACATAGCCCTGTGCTTTGGGTACAAAGGTTTGAACTCAACATCAGCACAATTTTAATAATTCACTTACTAGCAGCAATGCATTAGCACCTAATTGGGTAGATTTTAAAATGCAACACATATGCACATTTCATGGTCCATTCGATGTTTGTTGCCTTTTTTTCCTTAGGTATCTTTTCTCACCATTTCTGTTTCAGGAGGTTACTCATGGCTCCTCACTCATATGAAGTGTTTCAAAATTTTGCATATATGCCGAGAGGTCTTTTGGCATTTAAACTAGTTTCTCGATGTTTAAGAAAAAAAATCTGTTTCTGAATTATAGAAGTTATTTAGCTCCTCTGACACATAGGCTACATCAGCTGCAGGACAATCAAAGATAGCTGGTTTTGGAGACAGCAGAACTAAAGCTGGAGCCAGTCTGAGCATTTTTCTGTGACACACTGGGTACCAAGGGCTAGGTCTCATGCAGAGTTTAACACCCTCCTGAGAGTGACAGTATTTCCATGTCATCTACACTTCCTCTTTCAAATGGTGAAGGCAAACAAGGCCCTTATATTGTGATCTGCTTTTGATTTGAAAGAATCCAAAGTAATAGAGGACTGGCTTAGATATCTTCTTTTGCCTCATGTGTTGTTTCTCAGAAAGAATGTTCATAAGGAAAGTGGCAATATTTTGCTTCTATTCTAATGAAATTTTCTGATTTCCTTTTCTATAGCTCTAAAGACTAAACATTTTTTTAAAAATAATTTAAGAGTATAACACATGCGAAATGGAAATAGTAAATGTTATCCCTGTATTTAAAAAGTAAAAGAAAAATTAATAACATACCAAAGAATTAGCTACCTTCTTTTTCCTAAAATTTAAAGATAAAAACATTTCATCTGAGGCCCAGATCAAATTATCATTTCAGAGGGTACAAATATCTAAGATGAAGTAGGGAGAAAATCTGCTGAAAGACTCTTTGAACAAGATGAATGTTTTCAAATGTAGAAGTCCTATTATTTATATCCCAGGGTAGTAAAGAAATTGACCAAGTTTATTGACACACCATTGGTTATTGGTTTTGAAAACTGCAAAGGATTACAGAAGTGCCTGAGGCTGGATAGGAGCCTGCATTGAACCAATATTTCCTAAGGGAGAATTGTGACCGGGAAACCACAGACCAGAAGCTGAGCTTCTCTTCCTGAAGAAACTATTTTTAAGAAATCAGCCTTAAAACACTCAGAACAAAATGAAATCAAGCAAAGCAAAAACAGCCCTAATTAGAAATTGGATTTTCAGAAGAGGTAGAATTTTATATCATTTAACTTTCGGGTGAGCAGTGGATGTACTCGGTACAAAATTCAAAAGGCGCAGAAGGGCGCATGGGGTGAAAAGGGAACCTGTCTCCTCCCCCACCTCACAGACAACAATAACAGCCTCGTTTTAAGTCAGTTTAGGTGAGATAATGGTTTCATTTTGTGAAATCAATAAATGTTACTCATTTTGTCTGAACAAGCTTGTTTGATTTAGTTCTGCACCAAATATTAATTAAAATTAGAACAGTATGTTCTCAATCGCTGGTATTCAAGCTGTTAGTTGAAATGTGATTAGGGAGTCATGTAAAGACTTCTGTGGTTTTTGTGTTTAAAGAAGGAAATTGAATTGACTAGAAAATGTTAGAATGTGTTGTGGTGAGGAAACATGTTTTGTAAAATTTTTCCTTGTTATGCATATATATTCACATGCAAATATATGTGTACTGGATCACAGTATCAAAAGTATTTCCTACAGCGAATCATGGTTTTAAAAAGTTTGAAATCCTTGGTTTTCCTTTTATTTTACTAATTCTGAAATGGTGCGCTATGCACTTTTGAGTGCCAAACTATTTAAAGATCCATATCTGGGGCATATCTATGAAGTCTCCTCAGTTGTAGTCCACAGACAGTTATGGCCATTACTGAGGAAGAGCATGAACGCTGAGACCACCGATAGCACCAGGCTTCTGCATTCATTAGCCTCTAAATGTAAATGGGTGGTGTATACTTGGGAGATGTGCTCTAAAACAATCGATGAAATAGTCTTAAAAGTGGTAAGACAAAATACGAAGGAGGCCCATGATATGCTCTGCCATGAGAAGTGCGACATTGAGGAGCTTGCTTGGCCTCACTGAATCTCAGTTCCCAAGCCGTTTTTTTAAACCTACATTAGAAATAAAAACTGAAAAGAAAACAGTTGTTTCTCAGAGTTGTAAAGATTAAGTTAGCAGAAGACATCACACTCTGACCGAAACATCATAGGCCTTCAGTAAAATGTACATTTCTTTTTTTCCTGTATATGAACTCATTGAAACAGACTTTGGGTATAACACATCACACACGCACACACACACAATACAGATGTGCACACACATCCCCACATACAGAACTTTAGCCACCCACCAACATTTATTGAATGTCCTCTAAATGAAGCACCATGAAACTTTTGGGAATAATCTATCAGAAAGGCAGATGACTGTGACAGAGAGACAGTGATGCGTGATTCATTAAGAGCATGGACCCGGGAGCTTTGCCACCCAGGCCACTGGGCAAGTTGTTCAGACTCAGTGGTCCTCAGTTTTTTCATCTGTATCTTGGTGATAATAATAGAACTACCTTATGGGTTTCGATGTGTGTGAGTTTGAAATGAATTAATGTACATAAAGTACTGAGAATGTTGCCAACACTATGCAAAGTTAGGTCTTCCTATCACCTAAGAGTGCCAAAGAGATAGCAGAAAGAGCGGTCAATTGGTTGCAAAAGGAAGGTTTTCTATGAAAATACAAAAGTGAGGCTGTAGTAAGATTTTGAGGTGGGGCTAAAGAGAGACTGGAAGACAAGATGGAGAGCTTTCTAACTCACACTCCTGTTATATTGTTTATAGATTCACTTTAATATTCTCCCTTTCATTTTTAAGTAGGAAAGTCTGAGTGTTTCTAATATTTAAAGTTATTGACTGACACACTTGCTTTATTTTCCGATAGTTTTTTATATTTGTTTTTGTTTCTTGCTTTTAATTAAATACTCACATTAGCACTTCTTTTTAAAGGGAGAGGATACAGTAAAGGTGTTTCTAAATTTTTAAGGTTTAGTTCCAGGCCAAAAGCAGTATATGGGCTCCAACTAACATCCTGGTCTCTTTAGAATAGACTACAAACATCACAGGTGAATTCTTTGGCAGCTTAAACCTGTTTCCATAGCTCAAGCGTTGTTTGGGGGAAAACAGATTGATTTTAAGGAGAATTTTCAAGATTCTCAGTCAAGACCTTCAGCACGATCACAGATCTTCATATGTGTATTCTTTTTATAACTCTTATACATAAAAATCCACACTGTCAAGTGATGTCTGGCTCATAAAATGTAGCCAGTTTAAGGATGGGGGTGGGGGGGACATTGTGGTATATAGGTAGCTAGCTATTGGTGTTCCCATCTCACATGTGGTTCTTGCTAGAAATTGGAGCAGAGAGAAACTTCATTCATAGTTATGTATAGTTATTCCATTATCCCATTCTCACTGTCCCCTTGAAATAAATCTTCAGTCAGGAATACCACATTCCACCTCCCACCTCGGTGCTTTGCAGTCGTAACTTCCAAAATGGGTAATTTCAGGGACTTGTGTTCTGAGTTACCCTGGGAGCCCATTTGCCCATTCAGAATGTTTTAAAACTTGTGTTCTCTGTCAGAATGCTTCAGGTGCAAACCTAGAGTGCTTACAGATTTAGTGCCTTCCAAAAGCAGGACATTTTCCATTGGCTATTTAGTACGAATCCATTTTGCTCAATTTACACTGAACCCAGAAAATGACAATTGAGGCCAGTTTGAAAGCTTGTGTTTGTACTTTCTTTCAAAGCAGCATCTCACTGGTCAACAGGAACTGGCAGAGATACCAGAATTGTTAGTGATGAGCGTAGTTAGAAATTCAGAAACATATATTCCAGGGCAGTGAGACCAGCGATGCAGAGCTTGTCAACTTTGTTGAAGAAATTTGCAAATATATGCATCTGTTAGCGATCAGTGTCCTGACTTAATAGGCAAGTTTAAAATTACTGATTACGCTGATGTGCTTCTGATTCCTTTTTGCAAAACAGATGAGTAGTTTTTATTCCAAAATTTGTTCCAAATCTTATTTTTTGGCAGCGTGCTAGGTTTAGTCAGTGTGAATAAAGTATGCTCCCCTTGTCTTGATTACTCTGCCTAAAATATCTCAACACAGTGTACGTTTAGTCCTTCCTAGATTATTACAACCAATGTTAAACATCAACAACTTCTTCTTTTAAACTAATGAAATGTTGTAAGTGAGACACTTGTTATCTTTATGACACCTCCCCAAACTCAAATTCATCTTGTCAGTTCCCCACTGTTCTGAATACCAGATACTCATGCGATTACTCCTCCTAGTTCACTTCCTTTGCCCCTCAGTCATTGCCTTTTGGTTTTGTGTCCCCCCCAGTGATATTTAGAAGACAGCTGTTATCTCCCCTTCATCTCTGGATAAAGGACATCATTATTAAATTGGCTTTTGCTTTATTCCATGTGTGTCCTGGATCTCCCTCTCCTCTTAGTAGCCAAGGACACATTTCTGAGTTCTTTATCCCTGTGCTTGCCAAAAATGGGAAAAAGAAAATTGTTGAACCTGGAGTCTCATTGAGATACTTAACCAATTTAATCTATATTTTTCATATAAGTGACTTTTTATCGTCCAGTGACTTCAACCACAGAAACTGCGGATTATCCAAAGAGTTGTTGGCTCCTCGTGGCATTTGTTTTGGTGTTAGTTGTCTGTAATGAACTTGAATCAGAGGATATAAATCATATCCTTACAAAGAGCCGTAAGTGGGCCAGCATGAGAATCTAGCAATAGTACAAGGTGTAACAGTGCCGGGAATCTGAGATGGAAACTTGACCTTAGTTATTTGCCTCTGGATCGCCAGAGGCTGGTAGTTGCATTTGCTCCCTCTGAGAGATAAGCATTTGGGGAGCTTCCCTCAGCCATTTGTTGACTCAAATTAAGCATTGCATGAAGCAGCGTTCAACCCTTAGGAAAAGTCAGTTGCCATGTTTTGGAATCTTAGATGCTGGAACGGTAAACTTTCAAAAAATGCTTTGATGCTGAGATTTAACAAAAAGTTAAAAGGAAATAAAAACAAACCTAATACCCTGCCACTTATCATTGTTTTATTAATATGAAGTGTTTTTTCTTACAAGCAAGTGGAGAAGGAGTCATTATTTTTGTAGCCTTTCATAGAAAGAGGAGGTTGGTACTTTATAGTGTTCTGGGAACCAGATAGATTTTATAATTCAGAAAAGATGCACTATGGTCATCATGGAAATGTTAGGAATTATCTAATTGGAGTGGTATATTGACTTTGCAAATACTTATCAAGTACTTTCTGTGTCCTTAGCACTATATTTATCTGGCACTTAGATATTAAGAGCTTGTGATACGGAAATGAAAAAGATAGTGGTTCTCCTCTCGAAAGTGCCTATAATCTAAAGTCCACAATTGTAAAGTCCACAATACAAGGAGATGAATAATGGGGAGGGCGGAGTAGTGAGTGGAGTACCCAAACACACAAGACCCATTTGGGAAGGTGGGTGGGGGGAGGTTACAAGCAAAGCTGGCTGGCTATACAGTTACAAGGCGCAGCGGAATTGAAAATCCCTTTGTTCAAAAAGCAAGCAAAAAATACCATACGAGGTACTAATATATAAAGCTTTTTCCTTTCTTCCATGTGTCTCTTTTGCTCATGCACATGCTTCATTGTTCCATCAGACTTCCTTTACAAACACATGTCCAAAGACAAAATTAAGAATTTCAGAATAGTGTCAATAACGCATTATTCCCTTTATTGGGCTCCTTATTCCCTTTATGGCCAATTTTCTCGAAGGAAGATCCTCGTGGACTGAGATAGGAAGTAAAACTGCTCCCCCCAAGGTTTATATGAACTGTCGAATCTTATGGCTCCCTTTCTCTCCCTATCCTATCTACTCCCCTGTTCTCGTTTATTTTTGAATACTTCTTTCCTTTCAGATTTCTTCCTTAGTCTATTTTGGCATTGCATACGCCTTTCCTAGATTCCTTTTCACTGTCTTCTTCACTTCATTTTCCTCTCTACTCCTTGAATGCAGACACTTGTCAGATTTTGGTCCTGCCGCCTTCTCTTCATTCTCTGTTCCTTCTCCCTGGGAGCTTGCTTCCACTTCGTGCCGCCACCCTTGACAGCATCTTTGTGTTGATGTCACTGACTGTCTCCTGCCTCCAGACCCAAACGCTCGCCTGACTGAGCTTCACATGAATGGTCCAATAACCCTTTAAGTCCCAACATCCCCTTAACATCATTATGTTAAATAAATTCATTATTCCAGTGCGAGTTTACTCTCTCTCGTCCCACCCCATGCCTGCTATTTCTGACATAATCCCTCTCCTGGTTAGTGTTCTCCTAGGCACCAAGTTCATCCCCCATGTCTTTCTCTCCTTTTAGAGCATGCACAGGCACAATGCCCTTTCATTTTGTAACATCTAGTACCGTGCCTGGAACACAGGCAGCTCAAAAAGTTCTCGTTGCCTCAATTAATTAATATTGAGTGTCTTCCCTCACCCTTCCCAGTCAGTTCTCGGCTTAGTTGATTTTGAGTCTAAGACTTTTCATGCCTTCATCTCTCATGTAAATATCCCACTTCTGTTCTTTTGCATCTCTAACCTGTCCTTTCTATTTTGCCACAGTCATCTTCCTAAAACGCAGAAGGCCTTTCTGTGCAGGGCTGTGTCTCACGCGTCTTTACATAACTCAAGAGCTGAACCTTCGTGCCTTATGCACAGTAGCCACTTAAAAGTATGTTAAATTTAACTGGAGCAGAGCTAAGAAGGAAGGAAAGAGATGTGAGGGGGTGACAGATTGAAAGGAGGATTAGAGAGATAAAAGGAGAGAAACCAAAGGGCTGAGGCCAGCCAGTCTGTCTGTAAACATTCCATTAGTCGTGGTGTTAGATTGGATGAAAGCTGGTGTTTTTCTGCTGATGTCCCTGGACACTTTTACCCCTTTGGAAAAGAAAGATACATTATTCAAGAGATGGGAAAAGCAAGGAGAAATGGACTCAGTTCCCCACTCACAAATATGTTACAGAGTCGTCACAGAACATAGAATTTCGAAGCCAGAAAATGTCTTAGTGGAGCCCAGTTCTCATTCTGCAGACAAGGAAACTGAGGCATGGGGGATGGTTAAGTGGCTTAGCAGCTAGCTAATGGGAAAACCGGCACTAAAGCATGAGTCTTTATTCTTCCAGCACATCCATCAGTAAATCACACTTTCTCTCTTCTAGGTGGCCCAGGCCAGGTTTTAAAGTGAAAGGTTAGAATTACTAAGAGACTGGTCATGTAAAGTCCCTTTGTTCATCGCGGACTTTTGCAAGATTCACATCAGACTCTTTAAAGGACTCAGCATGTTTGGAAATAGATTAGTGGTTTTCCATTTATTATTTTAAGCAGAGATTTCCACTCCGCTGTCTGTGTTTTTATTTTTATTTTTTTAAATGAAATTGTACTTAGTAGCATAACTAGGAAAACAGATTAAAGTGGAATCGTTATGGCTAAATAGGTGAGGACTGACCGTAAGTCCTGCCTGATGCTCCCCGCCCTTCATCAGCCTTCATCAAGGTCATGGGGGAAGAATCCCAAGAACCCTTGGATTAGATGATCTTTCCTTTCCTTTCCTTTCTCGCAGGCTGTGATGTTATAACTATATGATCTGTTGCCATTTTGATCTTCATTGAAAATGCTCAGATAATAAAGACCTAATAAAGACCTAAGTCTTTATTATCTGAGAGAAAAAGAAGTGGTGTGGGAAGGTGTGCTAATCATCAGGAAGTAAAAGGCACCTTCCACACGGTTCTCAAGAGACAGTCGAGAAAGGGGACTTTTAAGAGGACAATAGGGGGACTTTGCACTGTTTGGAGATTTTTGGATGCTATGGCCAGAGTGATAACCACGACAGCTCTTGGCAATGAGTGCATATCACAAAAGGAAGGATGAGGCATCTGGACGTGGGGAGAGCTCAGATTGGGAAACTTTTCTGGGCTCAGGAAATAAAAAAAGAAGACATTACTTGGAGAAAGGAGTTTGCAGGATGTTTATGAATTGGATTTACAATGTAAAGGACTGCATTGGATTGCAAAAATAAGTGCATTTCAGCATCAGTTGGTCAAATGGTAGATGAGGAGTTTGTTGTTCACCAAGTTAAAGTGGCGATGTTAAAAAGGGATCTCGCAGTACACTGCAGAATAAAATGCAGGCTGATTTAAAAGGTTTGGCCGATTTGAGAGCTTTTGGAATAGCTAAGATATCTTCATAATTTGTTTTTATAAGGGCAGGCTCACTTGGTTCAGCCCATGTTAACTGGGTTTTTATTTTCAATTTTGCTTTTTAATGAAACAAAACATTAAGAAAAGTTAATCTGACCCACTTATATGTTTAGTCTTCAAGTGCCTTTCCTCACTGGAGACCTTTCTCAAACCCTGAGATTGCACTCCCCTGTTCCTTGAGATCTCTGGGCATACTACAACACGATCCATAGCATTTGCAACAGTTTTGAAATGATATATTGACTTGCCTTTTCTCCTAGCACCTAGCACAGTGTCTCACACATAGCAAATGTTGAATAAATGTTTATTGAACTGCACAGAATATGTGCAAGTCGTTCAACATCTCTGAACTTCTCTCTCTTCTCATATGCAAAAATGGGAATATTAAAACTCTTCTTGCCTATCTCACAGGGTTACAGCTATGGCATGGGTTAGTCGCGTTAAGGATAGAAACCTTGTCTTATGCATCTGCACAGGCCAGGAGCGCTCAGAATAGGGCCTGGAATACACATCTTTATTGATTGTAATTGAAAGTGATTTGTAAGTGGAAAAATTCTGGATTCATGTAAGAAATGGTAATTAGGCACAAATGGCAAGCGGTTCATTAGCATCTGTCTTCTACAATGAAATCGAGCATTTCTCGAGTCAGCCAGGTAGGTAAGGAAAGAAGAGTCAAAAAGTCCTCTGAAGAGGTTATAAATTCTCAAGCAAGTTAACAACCCAGAGGCCTCTCTAAATGGGGTGTGAGTCATGACCCTAATAAAGGAAAGCAATGCTTATGTGGCCACACCCCACCCGTACCTCCCATTGACAAGTGCTGGTTGCTGGCTGGTTTGCCTCCTCCATCAGCAATCATTAAAGGAACTACTTTGCTTAAAGTCAGGTCATCCATCCTACCACCTGTCCTCTCTTAGGCAATGGGGAAAGATAGGAATCTCGTTCCAAATGTCCTCAATCGAGTAAGCTTTTTTATTTCATCATAATTTGCCAGCTTTTTACTAGTAATTCAATCATCTTGAGCTTTGGTTTCCTCCCCTATGCTCAAAGATTAAGTAATGATCATCACTTCACTGTGTGGACGTAAGGATTACATGAGATAAGGAGTGTGCAGAAAATTCCTTTGTAAAAGCCAAAGCATGATTCACATATTTATTATTTAATATTTTTTTCTTCGCTCTAGTTATCTCTAGGACATAGAACTAGGTCGAATGGCTGCTTTGATGTCCCTAGCTTATCTAGGAATTTCAACAAAAGCTTCTTCTTTTCTTCCTTCCTACCTTAAAGATACATCAAGTAGAAATTGTTTAGGGTTAATGAAAATCACCAAAGGGGGGATAAAAGGAGAAAATGTCAATTTTTCATAATATAATATGATTTGATCAGATTGGTTTTCTAACATTTTTCTTTCGCATTGGAAGAGTTAGTGTAACAGGATTAGAACTGAGGGGTAACCTTAAATATAGGGTTTCTCTTGCAGGAGGGGAGACCTGGGAAGGGTACCATGGCAGGGAACTTTAGGTAGCCAGTTGGCTGCACAAGGGGACTAAGACATGAAAAACAGCTCTGGACTAAGAACAATAGTGCAAAATGGTAGATAGTCAGGTATGAAGTTAGCATTTTGGATGAGTACAGTCTGTGCTCACCCCACCTCTTTTCCATAATGCCAAGCAGAGCTGTCATTTAAGTCTTAGCAGGTCTCCAGTATCTTTCTTCTCCCTGCTCCTTTCTGCCTACAAGTGTTAAATGTTAACCTATCATTATTCTGTTTTAGCTAGGGGATCTTTGGGTCGGTGGCTTTCAACTAGAGGCAGTACTCTTTCTGCCTAGGGGACATTCAGCTAACCAGCCTCAAAAAGCTATTTTTAGGTGACAAAAGAAAAACATTTGCTGGAATAGACCTAGATGTTAGCTGCCTGTCCGAAGCTGAAGGGGTCTTGCAAGGTTGCGTCTGATCACACATGCATCCACTCTGTCGTGATACTCAAGTTTCTTTATCTAAAGGCTCCTCTAATAGAAGGTAGATCCGTCCCAGGAGATACTATTCTCCAATCTCATTTCCCTCGCCATCCTCCCCAGCTAGGAGGCAGGGCTAAGATCAACCAAAAGTATGAGGAAACTGGCTTCTTTGCTCACTCCTCTAGCTGGACTCTCAGAATGGCATATCCTCTTGAAGGTCTTCCTCTGAGAAATACCTTTTGGAAATGTATGGGAATGTTTTCATTATCACTATGACTGAGGAGCACTACTGGCATTTTCTGGGGAGGGGCCCTGCTCAAGAAAGTATTGTCAGATCTCAAATGCCAATAGCACCCGCATTGAGAAACACCGAGCACTTAAATGAAAACATCCTATTCCTTTGCCATCTTTATTTCACTGATAAGCTATAATAAAATGCTCTCGCAGATGGGTAGTCTGTAGCTATTTTGCTAATTTGGACATCACCAGAAGAACTCTCTTCTCTGATATTGGACATTCAGCAGGTGTGTCTGCCAAATGCTAAAAAATATGAGTAGCGAGCCATCAAATATTTAAAGCACATATTTTTATGTTTTATACGTGAGCAGTATAATCATTTTTTACAACCATTTATTTTACACCCCTAAAGTACACAGATGTTGAAAAATGCCATTCGAATTAAATGCAACCGAACACTCACATTTTAGAAATCTTTCTGGTTACTTCTAAAGAATGGCATCAATATAATAACTTGTAGGTAGATAATTCTAAAAATTTTTACAGGAAGGCCGTTGGTATATGGTCTGCATTTAAATTTGAGTTGGAGTTTTTAAATGCATCCTCACCGTTGGTGGTCTCAGCGAAGTAGCTTCAGACATGGCAGGAGTGGGGGATGGGGGGAGACATTTCTTCTTCTTCATGTTAAATGTACATTATCAAGGTTCCAGTTTAGATGTGTCTGAGATAATTGGAGCCCCTAGGAAGCACTTTGCTAAGCGGCTAATTCAGCCCATCTTCCCTAGAGAGGATAATTGTTGTTAAAAAACAAAAAAGTAAAATGTGTTGTTTTCTCATGTAATTATGTAACTGACATCTTTATATAATAATACATTTGGGTGGTCTGTCCCTGAAACACTTGGTTTGTTAGGAAACATTACGGTTTCCACAAGTAATCACTTACTCCTAAATATTATGAAAGAATTTGGTATTGTTACATTGCATCATTGCATTAGTCAGAAGCTAAACTTTCTAAATGAGCTTGGCACTGGAGAAGGCTTCTAGGTTTTTTGCTATTTTTTTTTCCCCTTAAATGTCATTATATGAGCTAAACTATTCTGAGACCATTATATGACGGAACATTAAAAAGTAAGAAAATATAAATCTTGCCGAAGAAAAGAGTAAGGGCCCCAACGCTGCTGTCTTTTCAGTGGTTACACCGTGATGCCCTTAACAGTGCGGTTAGTTCCGTCCCTCTCAGCACAATTCAGTTACCCCCACTGGACGGGGTGAGGACCTATGCCCTTCCCTTGCTGCAGTGAACCACAAATATCTCGGCAATGGACACACTGCCATTAGAATCAAGTCCATTTTAATCCACGTTGGTAACAAGGTTATGTGCCTTGCTGATTAAAAGATGCCACACTTAACAAAACTGAATGGAGTTTTTCTTCTAATTCTGCTCTTCTGGGGCTGCAGACTGCTTTGGTCCTGAGACACCCATCACTAAATGTCAGATTCAGCCAGGACCAGACTCTAACTAATCATGATGGCTGATTATTCCACCCAGGGGCATTCTTTTAAATTGCTATTACCTAGAATTGTGTGGGAAGCTTTTGCAAAGTAGCAGAGAGAGGAAAGGAAGGACACAGAGAGATAAAACTCTGAAGAGGGAGGGGGAAACCCAGGGCAAAAGCAATATGAAGTGAACATGCAGAAAGTTTATAGGCAGAGTGATAGTTTAACATAAAGCCACATCTGATTTCAAGGGCAGAAAAAGAAATCATGAGATGATAGCAAAATGAGGATTAGATTACATGATTCAGTTGGTGGTTCATGTTCAGCAGCAAATGGAAATAAATAGGTTGTATGCAAAAGAAGGAAGAGGGTCAACATTTTGGGTTCGGGAGTAAAGACTAGGAATGGGATCATTCTATCATTAAAAACCTCTACTTGCGCTCATGCAAAAAAAAAGGCTTATTAGCTGAAATGGAAGTTTTCTACTTAATATCATCCTGATTTAGTGCTTTTGACATCTGTTTCACAAAGCAATTGACTCCTTTCGTAACCTTTTCATGCAATGTACCTGTGCCTTTCCGCCATTACACTCAAATATGTAATATATTACATGTTAGAGATGGATGGGCACCCATAATAGTGGACTAAGTATTATTTTTGGCCCTCAATGCTAGGTTATACCACGACTCAAAACTTTAGTTATGTGACAAAATAGCATTTTTAACCCTGGTATAAACTACATTAAATCATTGGTCAGATTCAAATCTATGGAAGTAAAGCTGAGATTTATGGTATATAGTCTTTAAATGCATTTCGGTAGATATTGTTTTTAAAAATGGGACCTACCTGGAATGACAGTGCTTTTAATTGAGGATAAGTTATACATAGAAGCAACAACAGATTTGAGCTCTGTGCATGTCTCTGTATATTGAAAAGGTATTGAAATTTTATGATGTAGTTTAATTAATTCAGGGAAATGGAAATAGTCTCCTTTTTGTCTCAGGACTTATGATTCCCAAACTGTGTGCCAGGGTACCCAAGGGTGCCACAAACAATTCAGAGGCGATGTTTTATGGCATATTGGGGTGAGGGGAAGCGAGGCAGGGGAGAAACAGTAATATTTGATACTGTCAGACACCTAGTGAACTATTGCCTGAGGTAGTTCACAGTTTCAACATTAGATGGCGCTACATTCCTTTTGATGATGTCATATATTTTCTAGAGCTGTCTTTAGAGGTTGAGGTGACAAAAAGTAAATACTGTGTAGCAATTAATGTGGAACAGAAAATGAAGGTAGTAGAAACAGTCAGATTCCAAGACAAGAACTTGTGCCCTGCCCAATCTAATTGAATCTACTAGAATTTACTTTATGGTTAAATTTTACAAACTCATTTGTTGCACTCGGCAGGGAATATAGATCCTTTTAGATCTAAGCAGAAGGAAGGGGATCTGGGGCATGGTGTTCCTACTTGCTGTTCTACAGTTAATTTGATTTAAAATGAAATGAAAATTTGACCGTAAAAGAAATTCCAGTAAATTCAGTTAGATTATATTATTAGCTTCCATTTTTAAAATAGAGGGTTTTTGTGGGGTGGAAGGAGGTGAAGAACATACTAATGGAGTGAGAGTGAGGTTGGAGGGGGAGGTGAAAGGACCAAGTCCCAGAATATATTAAAAATTACACTTAAGGGGAAAAAAAGAAATATTTAAAAATTAAATATTCAAAGAGAAAAAAAAATTTTTTAAGTTGGTCAAATAAACCACAGAAAACAAGTGCATATTTACAAAACAAAACCCAAAACTCAATGTATCATATAAATTAAGGGTGCTTTTTCCATTCATAAAGTAGTTTTTCACTTGCAAAAACATTCATGACAGGGTACCCTGTGATCTGAGTCTCCCCAGGGCATGTGAAATATGATTCAATTTTTTAAAATTATATTTGTACCCCGTTTTTTCAGAAACAAAACTTTGGTTTTAAACAAGGTGCATCTGTTTCCAGAAAACTCTTTCCCATGGAGCTGTGTTTAGAAGGCTTAGGCTGCATCTGGAGATCACACTCGGCTCAAATCAGGATTCTCTTTGAACCCACCAAGCTTAGGAACTACACTGTCTTGGCTGCTGGCTTATGTTTGATCCTGTTGGGAATGAGGCTAATTGTTTAAGAATTTATGTCCTGGTAGGGCTGTTAGCACTTTAAATTGATTTGGTATTTAAAAAAAAAAAAAAAATTTTTTTTAACTCATTTATACTGAGGAACTTGGCTTTTCAAAAAATAAAAACTTTGTATATCCAGATTTCATCTGCACAAAAAAATGTACCCTGAAAGCATCCTCTTACATAGTGATTGCAATGGGTTTTTAGCGGGGTACATCTATTTGTGTCTGTGCCTTCTTTAAAATCTTTTCTTGCCTCCCAACATACTAATAGTAACTGCCCTGTTCCTAATCTAGTCTGAGAAAACGAAGTGCCCTTAAAAATGTTTACGTTTAAAGTGCCTTTTGCACAAGCATATGAAACTTCTTTATAAACATTGATCCACAGAATTCTGTGGAAGGAATCACTCATTTTTCTTTCACAAAATAATGCTTTTGATCCTTTGGATCATTGTGGTACCACTCTACCTACAGAGACAAGTTATTGGTGGTTTCTCAGAAGCAGAGAATCAAGCTATGCACAGCCTTGTAAACCCCACATAACTTATCATGAAGACTTGCAATCAGTAAGGGACACACACACACACACACCTTCTTCAATATGGGCTTATTGAGGATGAAGTTGTCACACTTCGTATTCAACAGTGGGTAGGTAGGAAGACTAAATATTCTAGAAGTCTGATGCTCAGGATGAACTATGACTCACATTCTAAGAGGAGCCTGGAATGGATCTTTTTTTGTAAAACAAAAAATGTTTTTGGAATCTAAAGAATTGCCTTTTAGTCAGTCATGGGATAACTATACCTTAACTTTGTCAATAGGTATATTTAACACACAATCATAGAATCACATGAGAGTGTTCATTAATTGAGTGTCTGTTAAGTGCCAGATAATTTAGAAACTTTACCTTTCATCCATCAGTAGCTCTGTAATGTACATTTTATTTCCCCCATTTTAAATAGGGAAGAGTAATGAGAACAAGGAATGTTAAGTGTTTTGCCTGGTGGATGGTAGAACCAAAATTCCAGCCCAGATCTGACTAACTGCATAGTCTAGCCTCTCTTTCAATTATCTTTTTCCCTTCCCCAGAACCTACTAGAGCCACAAGCCATTTAGGGGTTATCTAACCCATCAACCTTGCAGATGAGAGACAAGTAATTTGTGCAAGGTCACCTCATGTTCAGTTCTTGTTGAATACTTCTGAATAACCTTGAAACATGCTCAATAAACATTTCATATTTATCTCAGATATTTGGAGCCTTTCAGAAATTCCCCACCCCTCCCAAAGTTTGAGACACCAACAATTATGCTTGGTAGTGTTGCTAGAAATCTAGGGATCTCATCTGTCAAGCAGCACCTCAGGGCTGGCACTGAGGCTCTCGCTCGTCCTCTTCATCCTTATCGGCTTCTCTTCTTCAACTGACTCTTACTTCATGTTCCTGCTATAGACTACCATTAAAATCCAGAAACACAGACGCTATGCTATAAAACTGTCTTTTGGAGAGTATCCTATTCATTTTAAGCATGCAGAATGTGTCCATTAATAAACTTAAATTTTTGGTTCAATGCTAAGTGTAAATAAGATACCTCCAAATAAATATTAAGTGGTCACCTCATTTTTCCTTTTTTTCTATTCACGATGATGTGTACTCCTAACCCTTTAGCAGCTAACGTTTATCGAGCAACTGTCATGTATCAGGAACTGCAATGAAGCATCTCAATATTCAACTCTTTAATTATTCTAAGAACCTTAAGTGGTAGCTATTATGTCTTCGGTTTTATAGTTTAAAAATAACTTAAGCTCTGAGAAGTTAAATAATTTTTGAAAGGACACAAAGCTCTCTTCTAAATGGAGGTTAACTTGGCTTTTACCACTGATGAGCCACCTTCCTTCTTTAAAAATTCATTAGCCGCAAAATCTTTTTTTAATTAAAATTATTGGGGTGACATTGATTAATACAATCAACTTTCTAATGTACAATTCAATAATACGTCATATACATATATTGCATTTTTGTTTACCACCCAAAGTTATATTTCCTACCGTCACCAAATATTTGATCCCTTTTACTCCACCTACCTACCCGCTCCTGAACAAAGTCTCTAATCTCTCCTTCTCATTCTCTTTAAAGATGTTAAGATGCTTAAAAAGATCCAGAAGTTATGAGTCTGTTCTCAAAAGACAGGTGAAAAAATCTGGGACTGGGAGCCCAATTAAAAGCTTAGACACATTAGCTCTAGAAGGAAGATGGGGTGTGTGTGTGTGTGTGTGTGTGTGTGTGTGTGTACTTTTTTCCTCAAATTGGATGGAAGAAGAGGCTAGATCTAGAAGAAGGGAAGACAAGGATACAAGGAACTCACACCAGATATACTTAATTAAAAATTCATTAGCCTGGCTACATAGTTCTAGAAGCAGTTCTATGTCCATTTCTACCTTTACAGTTTTTCACATAATCTCTATTATAGTTCACTTTTAACCTACCTTCTAAGAAAAAGATGACCTTTTTAATTCGTATTTTGGGCCATATCTTGAAATTATGTGGTATTCTTAAATGCTTTGAGGGGCTTCCCACTGCCCTTTGGGATAACTGCTAAGTCCCTTTTAGTGTCTCCAAAACCCATCCTTAGTCCCATCCTCAGCCTTTCTGTCCCTGAAGCCATGGCCATTCCAACTCCTGTCACGAATTTCTATTGTACCATCCTAACCCTTCTAATCTCGCCTCTGTCTAATCTGGTTCCTCTTTCCTCCCCCTACCCCTTACTATTGTATGAGCATTCCTCTCACCATGAGAGATGCCCAAGCTACAGGCCTCAGTTTTCATGCTATTGGGTTTTTTTCCTTCACACTCTGAAAGGCCTTCCTTTTTTATGGCAAAGGTTATTGTCTCTGTGTTCTTAACTCACAGCAATATCATCTGCTTTAGCCTCCCAACTGTATCCCTAAATTCTCTTTTTACTATGTGTAGCCCATCTCAATCTGGACCTTTTATAACACAGTATATGTCAAGCTTTAATGTACATATGGATCACCTGGTGACCTCGTTAAAATGTGCTCATTTGGGAGACCTGGTAGAGCCTGAGATTCTACATTTCTAACACAGAGGTAATGCCAGGTGATGCCCGTGCTGTTGATCCAAGGACCACATCTTGAGTAAAAGGGTGTCTGAAAATGGCCATGGGACTGGTGCCTCCTCATCTTCTCTGTTAGCATTCCAGAACTCCAAGGTTCCCCTTTTCCATGAAGCCCTTCTACTAACCTAAAGACAAAATTCACATGTGTTGGTCTTTTAGTCTATAGCCCCTGATCAAGATTACATACTTTATTATTATTTATTGGTTCTCATATCTTAATCTTATCTTCCTATTAATGTGTGTGTTTAGGCAATGACATAAGTCTGTTGAAAGAAAATCAACACATAATCAGTGAAGTAGTTCTTTGGATGTCTCCACAGTGCCCAGCATTAAACCAGATGACATTTCTTAATCTCGCCGGCCTTGTTTGCAATGGTCCCCCCTTTGCTCCTGAAATTCTGCCCATGCGGACTCAGCTCCAGTAAGGCAGGGCTCAGTCAAGCCTCTTCACCACTGTAGCTCCAGTCCCTGAAACAGAACTTGCTACATAGTAAATGCTGAATAATATTTTTTTCCAGTGGTCGAATAATTGAATGAAAATTACAGAATTCAAATTCCATCTCTGTGAAGCTGTCCTCTCATTACCTCAAGTAAAAACAACCACTCTCTCCTCAGAACTCCCATGAGGCGTTTGTGTTTCTCATCTAAACCTTCAGCGTTTCTCAAAGCGCAGTTGGAGACCACCTACGTCAGAGCCCTGTGGCATGCTCGACAAAATGCCTATTCCTAAGTCCCTCTCCAGGCCTGTTGAATCAAGATCTCTGGAGTGGGGCCTGGCAATCTACAGTTTTAGCACTGATTGTAGTGCACATTAAAATATAAAGGCCTCTGATCTGAGCCCTCAGCTATGTCAGAAGTGCTGATGAAAAGCAAAATAACAAAGGATTGTCAAAATAGAAAAATAAATGTTCTCTCTTCAAATAATTCAGTTACCTTTTTGTTTTCGCTGGTTTTCATTTTCTCCTTAGCAGTATCTTGTTTATTTGTTCCAAAATCTTGCCTCAAGCCATGTGAAAGTTGAAGTCATGAGCACTAGTAAGAACTTTAGAACATAGGCAAAAACATCAAGGTAAAATATATGTTTTAGAGTTGGGGTTTAAAGAAGGTAGGTACTCTTTTTTTTTTTTTAACTTCTGGCAGAATTTTAAATGAGGGAAGAGGAAAAGAAAACACTGGTAAATTGGATGAGGATATGTGTTCTGTTAGTTCTGCGGTTACAGGGGATTAGTGGTGATGAGATCCAAAGACCAGGCACACTGGCAGTCAACCCCAGGGCACACTGGAAAATTCCTGTGATGGACACCAGGGACTGCCTTTGAATCTCTGACGAAGTGAAATCGAAATCCAGGTCCTTTGGATTTGGGGATGACATGTTAAAATTGATCTGTGGAGTATCTGGGAGAGGAGGGTGTCCATTGTACCAATTACACTGCTTTTGTGTATGTTTGGAAACATAGCCAAACGAAGAATCTGAGCCTCGCCTAACTAGAGATGGGGGTGGTGGGTGGGGGAGAGAGGGTGTGGGTATGACCCGCTGATCCTAGAGAAGAAGTGAGGTGGAGAGGGTTGATTCGTGCAGCACTGGGAGCACCCTTGGTAATGTGAGCGGGATGTTTGCACATCACCCACTCTCTGTGTAAACAGATGGGCTAAAATCTGGCTACGTAGTTGTCCCAGTCTTGCCAATAACTTAGATAGGAAGCTTTTCACATAAATAAGTAGAAAGTCCTATTTAAAGGGAGATTTCCTTAACTGGGTCCTGCTATAAAGGAAAGTGGATTTTCATGTATGAGATAAAATTGTCAGGATAAATGGCCATAATTAAAAGTCGAAGGAGGTGGACTAGCTATGAGTTCAGTTCTTTCGAATTCTGAATCTTGCAAAAATTGCCAGAATCACTTTGACAATGAAGAAATAACTGTTTAGGGAGGTTAGGCTGAAGTTCTAAGTAAGTTTTCTCATTAAATTGAATGCAGAATTATCCAAACTTAGCAAAAGAGAAAAATTAATACATAGGAAAATAATCATAGCTAAAAGGTAGGTAAAATAGGATATTCGGCTAGAAATAAAATGGAAATGGAAAAAAGCCAATTGACCCATGGTAACTATAAGGAGTAATTACAAAGAAGGTAATACATTGATCTTTAAATAAAGATGGCGATGGCAGTTATTGACAATAATGTTAATTGCAATTAAGTGGGAAATGGAAATCCTGAAAAGCATCACAGTATCAACTAAATATCAACCAAATAAGCTTTAGGACTTCCCAATAGATTTTTGTCATTGTCATTATTCTTGAGGCCACTGACCTGCATCGAATGACAACTCTCCAGAACATACTGTCCAAAGAAGAGTTTATAAAATAAGTGAGATTAGAGAAGGAAAAGGGAAAAGCAAGCAGGGTTAAAGGGATGGAAGAAAATAAGATCCAGAGAGTTGGTCTTCATCAAGTAAGACCACACCAGGAATAGTTTGTTCAGTATGAGCAGCTCGGTTCCAGATGTGGAACAGCTGGAGAGAGTTCAGAGGAAAGCAGCAAGAACAGAATTAGACCAAACAAAGAACTGGAAAGCATATAAAAGACAGCAGCCTTTGAGAATGAAGTCCATGATATGAGTCCTTTTTCAAATTTTTATGGCATGGGTTAAGAAGTATCAGAAGTTCTTTTCTATATAGTTCAATTTTCCCTTGATAGCCAAGGCAGTCACTCTCTACATATGTGAGTGCTTACAGACAGGCAGAAAAGTGTGTGTACAGAAGAGACATTCAATAGTCTGGGTGGATCCAGAGTTTTGTAATGAGATGGAGAGCAGCAAGGATAAGAGGAGTGAAAGGAAACGGCCAGGAGAGAACTATCAGAGTGTGGGCTCCCAAAATTATAGAACAGCCTATGGTGTAAGTGTTACCAATTCTATCCTTGGAAGAAAATAACCAGTATGCTGAATTGGTCCTAGAAGGTTTATTGTTGAGAATCATCCTGAGTCTGGCAGGGAGCTGCTTGAGATTACCTAATAGGTCTCTTTCGTCTGTTTTCTGTGATTCATTCCATCCCCCATCCCCCCACCCGCAGCCGACAGCAGTACATGGTTGAGTCACTGCCGAATGCAGATATCTCATTAAAAGGGGGAATTAAACGCTATTAAATATGATTTGCTGCCAGTCCCAGATTAAAGAAGGTAGACTAATTTAAATTACAGTTCCCCTGGTCCAAAATAGATGCAAATTGTCAAAATGGAGCCGTTGTAGGGAAATAGGAATGAACCAGAGCACACCTCCTGGCATTCTTTTGAGAGGAAGGAACATTGCAAGTGCAAGAGACACTGATTTTAAACAGCCTTCCTTCACCTGCTCTGGAGGCCGGAGTGTGCAGACTGAAAATTTCTTTGTACATCTGTTACTTAAATTTGGATTATAGATCTAGACAGCGAGTTCTCTGTATTCCTTTAAGGCCACTGACTCGATGCAAAAGGATTGAGTCAATTAACGATCTTTTTCAAAGAAAAATTATTTTAAAAACATACTTAAGGTACAACAAGACACCCTGATAACTCAAGATAGATTCACAAGTTTTTCCTGCAAGAACCTAAAAATGGCGTAAACAACACTGAATTACCAATGATTTTAGAAGTCTCCGTCTTAAGAAACATTATATGATCTACTACATGGTGTACCATCCTGAAAAGGGTAAGAGCCAACTGATTCCATAATTGGCAGTTTATAGAAGAAGAAACTGAACTCGGAGAGTTGCATTTTATAGATGGAAA
This sequence comes from Pteropus medius, assembly GCF_902729225.1. Classification (NCBI taxonomy): domain Eukaryota; kingdom Metazoa; phylum Chordata; class Mammalia; order Chiroptera; family Pteropodidae; genus Pteropus; species Pteropus medius. Next base: position 2,641,450 of record NW_024344370.1, on the reverse strand, counting down.
GACCAATTAAAAGTTATTAACTCTTTCATTTGTAATAGCTGGGCCATACTGGTCAGCAATCCTAAAAAATGAGGTCATCTTTCCAGAGAATCCCATTCTTCATCCTGCTCCCTCTCCTATACCTCAGATATCCCTCAAACATAGTCTTTATGCACTCTGTGTGAAATAATTAGCACCAGCTCATTAAAACACTTTTGCCCACTGGCCGTTTGGTCCCATGAAAATTTAAAAGGAGTCATTAAAAGTCTGGGAACATCACGCAGTGGGTAAAACCTAGGAGTGTCCGGTCCAGAGGTAATTGTCATACCATTTTTGCTACTTGCAAAATATATCCAGGTTATCCTCACCTCCTCCTCACAGCTCCCTCCTCCCAAGATTCCCTTTGAAACCCCACCCTACTCATAAACCTCAAGTAGTTTCTTTCCTACAGGGTAGGTCCAGGCTCCTAGCCTAGCTTTGAAAATGCTCTATTATTTTTCTCAAGGGTTCTTATATATACTGCAAATTAATGTGTGTGTTTTTTGTTTTTGTTTTTATTTTTGAGTTTTTAAACTAGGAAGGAATCCTGAATATAGAGTGACAATTTCCATCAGGTTATTACTGAAATGTACATACCACTCTCACAGAGTATCTGTTGCTTGGAGACTGTTATCCGAGTGTAGATATGTATGTGGCCTGAAAGACTCAAGCATGAGAATCTCCCCTGGTTCCCACCCTCATTCAGCGACCAGCCTTCAGGGTAATTCTGGCTTCCTGTGTTGTACTGGGTTAGAAAAACAGTGAATAAAACCTAAAGAAGACTGTCCTAAGGCAACAACAAAATCATTGTCGTATCCTCTTAATTCATGTTCATAATATTTATTCTCTCGTATTACACTAGCATAATTAAAATTTTTTAAATTCCTTACGGAGTAGAAATTCTATGATTCCCCCCAACCCCCTTAATATACATACAGCAGTTGATCTCAACTTTCTAGAGCTATGAGATTCTCTTCTGCCACTGTGATCCAGCCTGGGGTCCCTTTGAAGCAGCTGAGGTCCATTTAAATCTAGACCAGTCCAGTCCCCTAAGCAGTCTTATTCCTTCAGGAATTCCTTCTGGCCAAGGGTCCAGGGCTGGGGTTTTGGGGGGAGGTGGGGATGGGATCATCACCCTGTGTAAGCAGGAGGAGTGATTTTGATGTAAATACAGTGCTTTGACTTGGAGTTTGATTTTCCTTAAACGTTTCAAGTGAATTTACCTTTGTTCTAGGAAAGAAGATTCAATGGGTTTTCTTAGTTCGTTGTTATTGCTTCTCCCTTAAGTTTAGTTCAAGGCTGTTTGAATAATTCACAATCCTAAATCCTTGAAGCCCTCCTTCTGATTCTTTCCTCATCTATGAAATGGAGACCCAAATCAATAGCTTTGTTATAAGGAATAAAAAAATGTAATACAAACTGGTGCTTTGTAGATTGCTTTCAAGCTACTAGAAAATGGGTAAATAGAAGACAGAGATAGCACAACTTGGTTTGAGTTGCTTGCTTGCTTATTTTATTTATTTATTTATTTATTTATTTATTTATTTATCTATCTATCCATTCATTCATTCATTCATTCATTCATTGCAAAATGGATCTTGGAGAAGATAAACAAGAAAATGCAATGAGTAGGATAATTTAGCAATCTTGTGTTTATTGGCCAATGAAATCAACAGCACCCAAAGGGCTAGATCTTGTTTCTAAATAGTAGTTGAAAAAAGAAACTAGAATCAAGACTTTGAACTGTGACACTGTTGCTGAGCTGCCAGGCAGGTACTGAACAAATTATTTTAGCATCTCTTGCTGGGGTAAATTCTCCAGTTTTGTGTGCATATCACTTAGTAGGAGGCAGTGTTGGTAAAGTAAGGGAAGGGGCTTTGGGATCAGGCCCACCAGAATTCTCTCCATTTCTGGGACTGCACTCAGAGGCTCCTCTGCTAAAAATAAAAATTAAAAGAAGTGCACTGCATTGTGAAACTTAGTGATAATATATACCAACTTCTGGAACAATGCCTGCCACCTAGGAAGTGATCAATAAGCAGTAACTGTTGTTACAAATAATCTGTTTTCTTCCCCTGTTAATAGAGCAAGTCCACCCACCTCAAGATGTTCTAGATATTCTGAAAGACTGGACTCAGAATGACATGTAATGCTCAAGGAGACATGACCCCACAGGAAAGTGAGATTACCAATTTCCTTGATAGGGAGAAAATCTCTTATTGCAGCCATACTTCTGTGCTTCTGGAAATTAATAGTCTCCCCCTACAAATTTTAAATACGTTATTAGTATACTGCTTTATATTTTCCAAAACATTTTATTGACAAGGGAGTTTTTTTTTGATATAGTTTACAAACCCACTTTTATTATTTCCTTTGTGAAAAGTATAGAAATTTAACCTCAGTTTGTCGTGCTTCTGCCTCCTTCCACTATTTTATGTGGCTTGCTACATGCTCTGTATCTTGAGATATTTTATTCCTTTCTCTGCAGGGTATATTTTCTTGCATAAATATTTGTGTCAGAATGCTGGACCTTAACATTCCTTTTGCATGAGATCTTTTTTAATTGTGCAACAAGTGGATGAAATAGGAAATAGTAAAACCAAAGTTTCTGTGGAGCTAAGGACTTATTTCCAATATTCAGTCTTCAAAACACCAGGGTAGGTGTTAAGATTTAATATCAGGAGTCTCTTATTGCAAACCAAGTGGGGTTACCTGTGACTGAGGAGTAGTTACATCTTACAGGTGATAGACACCACTATTTTTCAAATATATGCGAATGCCATGTGATTATTAAAAATACAAATTCATTGGAGAAAATATTGCAAAAGACACATTCAGTAAAGGATTGTTACCCAAAATATTCAAAGCATTCTTAAAACTCAACCATAAGAACACAAACAACCCAATTAAAACTGGACCAGGACCTTAACAGATACCTCACCAAAGAAAATCTACATATGGCAAATAAGAATATGAAAAAATACTCCACATCAAGTATCATTATGGAAATGCAAATTAAAACAGCAACAAGATACCACTACACACCTACTAGAATAGCCAAAATCCAGAACACTGATAACACCAAATACCAGCAAGGATGTGGCACAGTAGGAAATCTCATTCATTGCTGGTGGGAATGCAAAATGGTACAGCCACTTCGGAAAACAGCTTGGCAATTTTCTTACAAAACTAAACATCCTTGTAACATATGATCCAGCAGTTGTGCTCCTGGCATTTACCTAAAGGAACAAAAACTTATGTCCACACAAAAACCTGCACAGGGATGTTTATAGCAGTTTAATTTATGATTGCCAAAATTTGGAAGCAACTAAGATGTCTTTCATTAGATGAGTAGACAGTGTAATATTATTCAGCACTAAAGTGAAATGAGCTATCAAGCCATGAAAAGACATGGAGGACTCTTAACTGCCTATTACTAAGAGAAAGAAGATAATCCAAAAATGTTACATACTGCATGTTTATGCTACATGACGTTCTGCAGTAAAAAGATCAGTGGTTGCCAGGGGTTGGGAGTGGAGGGGAAGGAATAATAGGCAGAGCGCAGAGGATTTTTAGGGCAGTGAAAATACTCTGTATGATACCATAGTTATGAATATTCATTATTATACATTTGTCCAAACACATAGAATGTACAGCACCAAACTCTGGAATTTGGGTGATTATGATGTATCGGTGTAGGTTCATGAATTACAACATGTGCCACCCTGGTAAGTGATGTTGATAATAAGGAGAAGCTATGCGTGTGTGGGGGCAGGGAGTTTCTAGGAAACCTCTTTACTTATTCTTCAATTTTGTTGTGAACCTAAAACTGCTCTGAAAAAGTAAAGTCTTAATAATTTTAAGTGAATAACACACAAAAAAATATAAATTCACTTGTAAGCACTCCTGAATTGGCAGTAACTTTGAGCATTCTATATTTTCTCAGGCTACAGATACTAAACAACACATCACTTATAAGATTTGATTATTCATCAGGTTCCTTTTTTGCAGTGAAATGTTTGGGAACTGGTGACCTAGTTCTTTGCTAATCTATATGTTTAGCTAGGGAATAAAACCACTAGATAAAGTTTTTGTCTCTAGGTTGGTTATGTGCTAGTGAGTCCTTCTTCCTGTTCTGAGTGAAAAGCCTCTCAGACTTTTCCACTTAGTGACACACTTTGTATCTTTCATCTAAAGAACATAGAATACTTTCCAAAACTCCACATTGTGATAGGAAGAAGAAAATGAGTAACTAGAGGTGGGGGTGGACTTACCCAAGGTCACACAGGGCACCAATGGAAGGACCGGGTACAAAGAACCAGATTCTCCTGGCTCGGATTCATTGTTCTCAGACCCGTTTCCAGAGACTTGATAAGACTTTTCTGCTCTAATTTCGTCATCAAAGAGCTTGAGTTTGAAACACTTACATTTTGTGCTGGTATCTTTCAAAATATGATATCTTCTATCAGTGGGGTCAATCATTTGGGTTAGCTTATTTTGGCAAAATTGTGTGGACTGGAGTTCTGAGGTTATATTGATCTATATTCCATAAAAACTCATACCAGGTATTCATGACACAGATTTGATGGGGAAACTTTCAGGTTAAATAGAAATTAACCCTAAAAGTGATGTTATTTCTAACAGTCTTTTAGTCCCCCAACTGGAAAAAAAATCACTATGCAAAAGAATGATACACTTAATTTAAAAAATAACAGCTCTTAGTGAAATATTTTTCTTGCCCAGCTCTCAAATTTCCCAATATTCACGTTGTAATTTGCAGATGAAAGTATACCAGAAACTCTCTTGTAAATATCTTGGTAGTTTGTATTTGTTAGAAAAATAAGAACAAATGAAATACTATCGTCCAGAGATCAATGAAATCACTGCTGGGTGTAGATACTGCAGCAGAAAAAAATGCATGAAGTTAGTCACTTCTGAAATCCATCATCTTAGAAGGGGCTTTTAGTCTTTCTTATGGCTGTACAGCACCCACATTCTGATGACTCCCACATCTGCCTCCCTTCAGCTTTATACCTACATGTGTAACTTTTTTCCCTAGATATTGACATTTCTCAGGCGCCACCAGCACCTCAAGTTTAACATGCCAAAATTGAGCTTATCTGCTCTTGGATGTGTTTCTTTTCCTGTTTGTTCCATTTCACTGAATGACTTCAGTCTATCAGCTGGTCACTTGGGTCGGTCACCTAGTCTAGTCTGTGGGGCCACTTGCTAGCTTTGCCCCCCTCCACATTTGCCTAAGTCATTTTTCTCTATATGGAAATTTGATCATATCAATCTCCTGCTTAAAATCGTTAAATGGCTCCTAATATCCATTGGTATCAAAGTTCAAATTCTTTGGCACAACACATAAGGCCCTCAATCCCCTCCTCACTTATTTCTGGCCAGTCTGTCTCATAGCATGTAACAGCCCAAATATATATAGTTTTCTAAATGGGCCATGTCATCACTCTGCTCTTGGAGCATTTGCAAACATTATTCTCTCTACCTGCATGCCTTTCCTTTATACACTAGATTCAGCTTGGGGATGTCTTTAACATGCATGGCATGTATCCAGCTACCTTGGTACTCATAGGTTTGTCTGTCTGCTCTGCCATCACCCCCTCCCCCACCCCTGAGTAGACCCTCAGTGCTGGGATAATGTCTTATTTGTGTTTATACTACCTGTGTATAGCCTAGTACCTAGGACATGGAAAGTGTTCAAATTCTGTTTACTAATGGATGAAAGAAAAAAGAATCAGGAAATCAATTTTTTTTTCCTTCTAATAAACCGAATATTGATGATACATAGACTAAACCCAGGACATCTGAATCTTCAGTGCTGAGAGGAGTCATGAGTCTATGGTGGTGGGTAGTTTTCCTTGATAGAAAGGTATGGCCTCTTAATTTCCTTTTAGCCGTTGTTATAGCTCCACAGCCAGATGATCCATACAGGGCCAGGGATTCTGGCCAAACAGCTGTACTGACGTTCCTAGGCCTATCAGCAGCCTGAGACAGGTTAGGTCAACATGTTCTGCTCACCCACCCACCTGCAAGCCCTGTGGATGGTTTTGTCCCATCTGGCTTAGGTCCTTCCCCAGAGGAGGCATATGAGTACTTTTCCTTTAATCTTTTCAATTTCCAGATTCTTTCTCAATAGGACCCTTCCCATTGCCATGCCCCATAAGCCTAGATGCCCCTAACATCTTTCTGTTCAATATTAATTATAAAGTCACTAAATATTGCCATGAGAGGGAACAGAATTGGATACAGAGCATTTCACATTTCTTAGCATGCTTATTTTTAGGGCCTAGTGTCATGTACATGTCAAACACTAACCAGGGATTTAAGGTGTCTCTAAAGGACAAGATCCTTGAGGACTTCTTAGAGATGAGTATGACAAGAGGAACCCTTTGGGAGTGCTCTGTAAGTAAGCTGTCTTTGAGAGCCAGTGAAGCTGTGATTCTTCCATCAAGGGACAGTCACCAGATCAAGCCCCCAGCTGGCTGGGCCTGGAGGCCCTCTCAGTGACCATGCTGGTTGGAAGCTGCTTGAGCAGCATTCCTGCCTATTCTGTTTCTTGTTCTTCTCTTATGAATTGATATGGGAGAAAAGTTAGAGAAGGAGAAAGAAATACTTAGAGAACGTGAGAAGGAGGAAAGACAGATCGTAGGAATAAGAAAGAGATTACATTTTCAGGTTAGAGTAGAGAATTTTGCCTCTCTGGGGAATCAGCAATCACCTTTCTCAACCCAGTCAACACACCAGGGCTACCCTGATGCCTCGTTCATAGACCCTTTGCTTCTGTCCTCTCTAAGATACACGTAACCAGGTGACTTTCTTCACAGTTGCCACTCACCTTCCTGTTGCTTATGACCATCTCATAGAAATAAAATGGAGGAAGACTTCATTTTTATAAAAAATCCAGAAGAGCTTTTTTTCTCCTAGATCTAGGATGCATGCCCGTTGATCATGAAGGACTCTCTCAGGAACCAACCAGACTTTAATTAATTCTAGAATTATAGTTGCCTCAAATTATGTGTACAAAGGGAGAGCCTAAGTCATTAAATCCATTAATAAACTGGACATTTAAGGTCCACAAAGACATGGCATTTTGATCATTAGTTTGTTAGTTACTGGAACAACGCCTGTCACGTTATTCACTTAAAAAATTTGTCAGGTGATTGAATTTATAAATGAATAAAGAAATACACAGATGGTATTATAATTTATTCTGCTAGGACATCTAGGTAAGAGGATAAATGAAAGGTTACGTCTGGTACCTTATGTGGTAGCCTTCAGAATGCCGCCATTTTCTCTAATATCTCTGCCTCTGACCTCTGCTCACATATAACCTTGTTTCCAAGCAGAAAACATTAAGCACGGAGAAACCTCTGTCTGTTTTAAAAAGTAGTTATATCTACTAATATATGGGATAAATTCCTGAAAAGGGCCGGATGTGTTTTATACATTACACCTGAGGGCAAATTATTGAGGAAAAAAATCACCCAGTAACGTTATAGAATGTCATTTTTCTTCTCTCAGATTAAGTCACAAGGAAAGGAAACTTAATTGACAATCCCAGGCACTTACAACCACTTAGTTGCCATGCCACTGACCTTGCTCATTTTTCTCTCGGCTAGACCAACCTGGACAGCATGATAGTATCTAAGGCACCTTGCCAAAAGACAGATACACGACAGCGCTGTGCTCTAAAGGGTAGGCTGTACCCAATCTACAAATAAATTGAAAAATTAATTTGTGATTTGTTTCTATGGGAAAATAGGTTCTAGGTTGCACACAATGTTATTTATATTGAATCGGTTTCCCAGATAGCCCACAAAGACCAGTTCTACCAACAACAGAGCTAAAGGCATACTGATTGTGCTCCTGACTTCTAGGTTTCCTCCAGGATCTCCAAACTCTAGTCTCGTGTTTTCTGGGGAGGTCTCTTGTGGGGCAGAGGCATGTTCCCCAGGCTGGGGGCAAGTGAGCGGACTCAAAGGATCAAGAACTCCAGTGTTATTTGTATACAAGGCCCTGACTACTTGTACCATTTTCTCTTCTGCCAGAAAAGTGTCATTCGCTCATTCATTCATTTATTCAACAAATATTTCTAGAAGGCCACTATGTATAATAAACACTTTTAGAATCTATGAACAGTGCACAAAACCAGCAAAACTCCCTGCCCTCATGAAGCTTGTATTTTCATCAGGAGAAAGAGTTCATGAACAAACGCATAACACATCAGATGAGATATCACATGTCAGAGGTAAACAACATATCATCAGATGGCGATACATTAATAAGTCAGAAGGAGATAGTTCAAGCAAGGAAGAGTGACAGGGAGGGCAGGGGTCTCGGTGGTTGGGTGCAGGTACAATTTAAAAGAGTGGTCATCAGGACAGATGTCACTCAGAAAGGGACATGTGTGCAAAGCCTTAAGAAAGATGAGGATCAGTCGCCAAACTGTGAGGTGCATGCATGCCTGGAGTGTTTGAAGAACAAGAAGGCAACTGTGGCTGGACAGGGAAGGATTAAGAGTAGACCACATGTGGGAAGTAAAAGCGAGGAGCAGGACCTTACTGGACGTATGAGGACTTTGGCTTTTACCTTCCTTGATATGGGAAGGCTTCAGCACATTGGGAGTAGAGGAGAGCTGTGAGCTGGCATATGTACTAACAGGATATCTGGTTTTCTTTGGCTGCCAAAGATGATGGGGGCATCAAGGCCAGAAGCAGGGAGATGAGTCAGGAGGCAACTGCAGTAACCCAGACTGGAGTAATCATGTCGCTGTGGGCCAGGGTGGTAACCATCAAGGTACTTCGAAGATGGAAAAGCCAGCAGAATTTCTTCATGAATTAGGTGTGTAGTTTGAGAAAAAGGAGAATCAAGACAGCTTTGAGATTAAAGGGGCCTGAGCAACTAGAAAATGGAGTTGTCATTTTCCGATATGAGGAATGCTTTAGGAAATGCAAGGTAGAGAGAGATGTTAAGTTGACCGTACCTGTTTGACATCGAAGTAGAGATGCCAGGCAGGCAGTTGGAGCCAAGGGAGTGCATGAAGATGGAGAGCAGAGGCCCAAAGACTGAGCCCTGGGACTCCACTGTGTAAGAGGTGAGAGAAGGAGGAGCTGGCAGAGAAAACTGGAGAAAGCCAGTGCGGCAGAAGGAAAACCAGGAGAATGTGGAGCCTGGAAGAGGAAGCATGTAAAGGAATGATTGAGTGAGCTCAAGGTCACCCACAGTATTGCTGAGACTGCTGTGGCTGTGGCCTTGATGCAGTAAGGGGGAGGGAGGTCGAGGGAGGGAACACAAACAAAATGACTCAAATGCTCTATTTCTCCAAATACATTTTATATATTTGGATGTGTATTTTTTGTATTTGGACAAAGCTAAGTAACAATATCTGAATGATTGTATCCCAATTTTATGCTAAGATTTTAAATGACTTAACCAGTTGATCTGAAAGAATGCCTTAATCATCATATTAGTGGCATAATTGGTTAAGAGTTTAAATGGTTCTTTCTATTAGTGTCTATCAGGAAAACAACTAAAATAATTTGTTATATTGGATTGTGAATTGTTAACTTCAATATGTAAACCAAATCCTTCTACTTACCTGATAAGTATGGCTTCTAAACTAATTTTATTAATTTTGGAAAATAATAGACTTTCTACGAAGTGAAGGTACAGTTCTTTACATACAGGGTCCTCCCCTCCGCTATGTATTTGCATTTTTGTATTAAAAACAGGGCTCTAAACTTCAGCCCCAGTTCATAGCATTAAGAAGAATGCATAGTTTTTATTTTAAAATTCAAGAGCATGAAATTAACAAAAATTTGTACTTTAAAAATCAAATCTTTTCTATAGCTTTGTTAGTGGCAAGGCTGTGATAGTTTTCGAGAGTAGTGTGCCTTGTCTCAGTAGCTGTGAAATTATCAAAATATGTTTTTTGCTGTTAATATTTGGGCAGTGAGTTTCACTTTGAACATTTATTCCCAGCCATATCTTTTAAACTCTGCTTCTTTTCCATTAATAATCCCCTAAAGGGATGCTTTTCGGAGGAATGGAAGTGTTTACTGTTTAACCTTAGAATTATATAGCTTGTTTCAAAGTGAGTGATTTGATTGTGGCATTGGGAAAGTAACCGTGGCTTATTCACAGAACTCGAGGCTCAATTTAATAAAATTTTTAAATCAACATAAAAATTTTAAGACTTTGTCATTTGCCCACAAACAGATAAAAGAGAAATCATTAGAAATATCTTAGAGTTATTTATTCATATTATAAATGTATCATTTCAGGTTATGATGCCTTAAAAAAAAAGCCCCCTCATAGAAACTGAAACATTAACGTCAGTTAACTTAAGTTTTTAAAAGCAAGTTTATATCTGCTATAAATTTTCATATTCTGTTTATCTCTTGGACCTTTTACCTAGATTTTTTTTTTTAACTTGTCTGCATCGTAAATTACAATCCCTTAGCCATGACTGTCATTTTCATGAGTGGTTAATAATATTTCATTTAGTGCATTAATGCCTTTTCTATAGATGTTTTTTCAAGGAACATCGCAGTTGTACAAACAAGTTGAATGTGACAAAGAAAAATCAGTTAATATTTCTAGTAATTTTACTTCAGTTATTTTCAGGCCATCGCAAAATGAAAATAACAACAACAACAACAAAAATGGGTGCATGGAACAGTCACTGAAGTCAGTGCCAGTAGAAAACAGCTCAGGAGACATACACCTTCACACAGCTTTCACTCTTACAAGTTTCTTGACATTGAAATCACAGTTACACAGTACTATTAGGAGAGGACGGGACCAATTCTCAGTTATTATTTACCTGTTGAAATAGTTTCCTATTTTATGTTCCACAGAAAATGCCTTGACCTATGATATCACTAACTCTGTATACTAAGTTATATGACAATGATCGTTGGCTCTTAATTCTCTAGAAGAAACAAATCATAATTATAATGTCTTATATTAGGTTGGACTCATATGAAATTGCCACAGTTCAACTCTTTTTGACATTAAAAAAAATAGAAACGTGATCTGGTTCAACCTAATATTTGTATAATGCTTTGTGAAATAAGTGTAGGAGATATCCGTCCTAAGTCTCAGAAAAATTAAATGACTTGTTCAAGATAATGTGGTTGGAAAATAGCACAACTGAGACCTTAGAACCTGAATTTTAAGACTCAAAGTTTAGTAGACTTCCTACTATACAATACTGTGCTTCTGGAGAACAAATTAAAGTTATCATGATAATTGTGTTGAAAGTTTGACCCAAATTAAGGGAACTGTGTTTCTTTAGGGGGCGGAAAATGACTGTCAATGGTGGTCAGGTAATTAATCACTGGGAAATTACAAAGTATGGGAAAAATGTGTTTTGTTTAATTATTTACATTTGTAAGCCAAGAGGTAATTTTTTTTTTTGTATTTCCACTCATTTCTTCTAACTTAAAAAAAAATATGGAAAATGTCAAGCATTTATAAAAGTAGAGGGAATAGTATAATGAACCCCATGTACCTACCCATCACCCAAGTTTAGCAGTCAACACTTCAGTCAGTCTCATTTCATCTATACCTCCGTGTGCTTTTCTGTCCCACACTGGATACTTGGAAGCCAATCCGAAACATCATGCTATTTCATCTGTAAATATTTCAGTATGTATTTTAGGCAACTCTCACTCTATCTTGGAGGCTGATCTGGAGAAATGAACATTGTAATCGTGGATAAGCAAACCGTTAAAAACCTTTAAGAAACTAAGCAGAGCCTATGCAAGGGTTGTTTAGAACTAAAAATTGCATCATCAGTAATTAACAGCCAGCCTTCCTCTGCCTTTCTGCACTGATAGTTGGGTATGCCATGTGTATATGAGATTCTATATTGTCACTAATTGCTAGAAAGTGTAAAATGAACATGAACCAGCCCAAGTAATGAAAGACTCTCCTTATCATTTCATGTTATGTTTGTATATGGATGCATTTTTAAAGAAAAAATTGTATATAAATGAATTAGATCATTTGCTCAGTAACTTCTGGACATATAACCTAAATAGAATTGCTACAGAGATAGCATTTGTCAAATATGAATATTTTTATAATTGTTCTTTAAATTCTTTTGTTGTCTAATTGGAAAACTGGTAAAATACTATCATTTTCCAGATAAAGTTCTTGGCAAGTTTTCTCTCTTTCAAACCCCCTAGGACAGTCCACAGCTCCATGAAAACATGAGTCAAATACATTACAAATTTCCCAAGGAGAATCAACATCTTTTCCAGCTGTTTGGATAGTCTGTCTAACATCTGACCAGAGCCCTCATCTCCCAGTATTGTTCTGGGCTTTTACACTTTGACTTTGACTTGTTCAATGTTATAATTTTAAAACTGAGCCAATCGTGAGTGTGAGTCTTCACTTTTTTCTTTAAGACGTTTAATTATTATCACCAACAAAAATAACAATTATAATTAAAAAAAA
>NW_024344370.1:2623758-2625497 GCF_902729225.1 Pteropus medius | reverse complement strand
AAAAAAAAAAAAAAAAGCACCAGTCGCAGAAGATATTGTCTTCCTAGGTATTTCTCTTTGACAATGCAAAATTTCTTCTGAATGCTATCAAACTTCTCCTTTTCTCTCCATCTCTCTTTTTTTCTCCCTAGGTAATTTTTCTATTATTTATAGACTAAGATGTCTCCCAACTATAACATCAAAAAGAACTAACTTTGTTTTGATTGATTAGTTTCAAGTTTTCTGTTTTAAATGTCTTTTGGCACTGGCCAGTGTGTTTCAATTTATTCAGAAGGAATGCATTTGTGGTCATTCCAATTAATCCCTTGTCTGTTTTGTCTGGCATCTGTGTGAAACTAGTTATAATAACTTTAAAGTTTGGTATGCTGTACAGTAAACTGCCCAAGGTGGGATGGAAAACTTTCAGGGCCCAATTAACAAAAGTCAGCTTGTCCTCCAGCCTATCTACACAAAATCATCTGTTGCTTTGAGTTATCTTTATAACCGTTAATAATGTTTGATGAGTAGTTCAGAGCAAGAAGGTGAAACAGAGAAGGTCAATAAGAATGGATTCCAGAGGTGAAGACCAAATTTCAGCAAGTAAGTGTGAGGTGTGTATACACATGTACACACACAGACACACATACACATGCACTCATACACATAAAATTTGGAACGAAGAACAGAAGTAAGCTAGAGAAAACCTGTAACTTTGTTCAAGCTATTATCCAAAGAGAAAGTGATTTTCATTTTAAATGTATCCTAGAAGCTGGGTCGTATGAATTTTGACAGCCCACCTGAAATTGGCACAATGATCATGATTCCAATATACCATTCAAAATATAATAGAGCAGCCCAATGGTTATAATTAAAACACGTTCAATTATGTTTAACAGTTCTTTATTTTCTATTTTCACTGACCACCTTTTATCTTTTTTCAAGTTAAAAATGGAAATTTATTTCAAAAATTTTGACAGCCACATTCGATATGCTGTTGGGGGAGTTTCCCCTCAACCTTCATCTGTAGCCTGAAAGATGGTATACTTGGACTTGCACCCCACTTTGGACTTACCTCTTCAAAGGTTCTCCCTCATTTCTAGCGTGTAGCCAGCTACCTTTAATGCCAAGAGATATACCCTGATTTCGGAACATCAAACCCCATTTTCATTTACATTTGCTCATGTAATAAATGCAAAGTTCATCTTAATTTATGTTATTTTAAATATCTAAGCCCATGTTAAAATTGCAATGTCTTGAATAAATATGAATCATTTTTAGCAACAAAGCGTTTCAAGCTTTCACATTTTAATGACTGAAACAAAGAAATGTTCTTGTATTTTCTGATCCCAGAATGTTCTCGGCATTTGAGGAAAATTGTTAACTCACAAAATTTAGAGATCATTATTCCATTGCATGTTTCATAGTGAGTTTTGTTAAGATTATTATATTCAATGTAGAAATTGTGTTTTTTTAAGTAAGCATAAAAGAGATGACTGAAAATAGGAACAGGCCTGCTCTTAATTGCTTGATAATTCTACCTGATTCACCAGAGCATGTACCTAAGTTAATTAATCTATCTCTTTGTTCACGCCGCATTTGCTTCTGGCACAATGTGCTGAAGTCACTGTTGTCACATGTTTTTAATTTTTGAAAACCATCTTTCTAAGATAGACATGGAAAGAAAAGCTAACTGCACAGAACACCACATTAAGAGAAAAGCAGTTGAAGTTCTGCCATGAATAGTTACAAAAAAAAAAAAA